>NW_026879058.1:0-26111 GCF_032173495.1 Musca vetustissima
TAATTCAGTATGCTATACCAAATTTCGTGTAAATCGAAAGATATATAGGTACTTTCGTGCACCATTTTCATTAAATCGGATGAAAATATATGTGAGAGCTATATCTGAATCTGAACCGATTTTCACGAAATTTAGCACACATCATTCTAGGCTTTATTTAGTACGCTGGGCAGAATTTGGTGCAAATCGAAAGATTTATAGGGACTTTGGTGCACCATTTATCTAAGATCGGGCGAAACTACATATAGGAGCTATATCTAAATCTGAACCGATTTTAACGAAACTTAGCACACATCATTCTAGGCTTAATTCAGTACGCTGTGCCAAATTTCGTGCAAATCTAAAGATATATAGGGACTATGGTACACAATTTACCTTAAATCGAAGGAAAATGTATATGGGAGCTATATCTAAATCTGAATCGATTTTCACGAAACTTAGCACACACCACTCTAGACTTAATTCAGTTGGCTATACCAAATTTCGTGTAAATCGAAAGATATATAGGGACTTTGGTGCACAATTTACCTAAAATCGGTCGAAACTATATATGGGAGCTATATCTAAATTTGAACCGTTTTTTTCCCAATTTCAATAGGGTTCGTCCTTGGGCCAAATGAATGAGCTGTGTCAAATTTCATCCAATTCGAATCAAAAATGCAATTTACAATTTAACATCAACAGACGAACGGACGGACAGACATGCATAAATCGACTCAGAAAGTGATCCTATGCATATTCTCAAAAGGAACCATGGGTCTATCTCGATTCATTTTGCCTGTAACAAACATATGCACAAAGACATAATACCCGGTACCACAGTATGGTGAAGGGTATAAAAATCTACCCCTTGTTGAGACCCTCCAAATATATCTTTGTTTGGGACCCAAAATATTAAAAAACAATCCACGCCTTGTTTAAGACGCTGAAGAAATATTTTAAAACAAAACCATGCCGGGAAAAATATTTTGAAAAAATCCATGCCTTGTTTAGATTCTGAAAAAATATTTTTAAAAAATCCACGCCTTAACCTTGAAAAATATTTTTAAAAAACCTACGCCTTGTTTAGATACTGAAAAAAATATTTTTAAAAAATCCATGCCTGCAAAAATATCTTAAAATTCATTTACAATTTCAAGAAAATTCTCCTATATTATTTCTAGGTAATTTTTTTCCTTACCTACCCCTTAATTTACCCCCTCTACAAAAAAACCCCAAAATGTCTCCCTATTTCCCTAAAACTGGTTAACATGATTACCGAACATTTACACATTATAAAATAGTCCATTTTAAATTATTAACTCTCGATTTGGACAATATTTGTTTCCCAATCTGATGAAATTCAACTGACCTTTACCAATGTTCTGTTGTGTTTCAGTTTTTTTGTATTTTTTATTTTGAAATTCAATATTACCCCTTTATTTGGGATTGGGGACTTTGTTCGCAGGTAAACAAAAATGGATACCATTAACATAAGCATAACAAAACCAAGCATGCTCAGAAAAAGAACAACAGCAGCAAAAGTGATTTCATCCCGCTGATAAACTCCAACACATCGGACAACATTGGGGGTATCCCAGTTTCAATACCAAACAAAAATAAGGCAAACCAAAAACCGAACCACAATCCCCACAACTCTTTTTTCAGGTAGCCAAACCAAATGAAAGGAGTGTCGGATCAAAAAATGAACACACAATATAATCAAGATAATAAGAAGTATCCGAACTTATCAACGCATATTTAAATTAATAAAGTAAAGCTATACAGTCATACAGCCTATCATCATCTGGCCAATAAAGTCAGAGTCTCGAATATGACAAATAAATAAAGAAAATGTAACAAATTAACCCCAACCCCTTCCCCAAATATGGGAATATTTTTCCAGGGGGGAGGGGGGTTTGGCTACAATTTCGTAGAAGAAGATCGAGATTGGGTGTAAAGATTTATGAGACTTTACATGGGATTTGCGACTCTAAGCTGAAATTATAAAATGCCGCCTTCTTATTAGGAGATCTCATACAGATGTTGTGATAATCGTGGTGGAATGGGATGGAGCATAGGAAGAGGTATGGCTTAGCTTGGGATCAGTTATGAGGAAATGGATTATTAAGAATGTATAGAAAAAACATCTTACATGAGCTGACGATGTTATTATTATGAGCTAATTAGGAAAATAAAACTTGGTAGGTGGTAGGCCACATTCCAGGAAAAAGAAGAAAACTTCTAGGCTTGAAAAAAATATTAAAAATCTTTTTAATGTAGCTCTGATAGGCGTAGATTTTTTTAAAAATATTTTTTTTCACGTAGCTTCCAAAGGCGTGATTTTTTTTTAAAAATTATATTCAAACAGCTTCCATAGGTGTGGATTTTTATACCCTACACAACTATGTTGTCAGGGTATTATAGCTTTGTGGAGCCCCAAGAGTTTGTAACGCCGCGAAATATTGGTCATAGACCCACCTTTAAGTATACCGATCGTCATATCTCGAGTAGCTGAATCGATCTAGACATGTGTGTCCGTCCGTCTGTCCATTATAATTTGTAAACACGGTACAGGCCACAGTTATGAATCAATCTTCACGATGTTGGACCGGTTATGGCCAATTAAGACCCCTATTGTTTTTGGTAAAGATCGGTTAATATTTAGGGGATGAAATTGAACAAATACTTATTTTTGTCGGTTTTTCTGGTCGCTCCAAAGACTGCAATTATGGACCGAACATCGCGAAATTGTATATGGAGAAGGGGATCGGGACAAAGAATAAGCATGCCTGTTTTGACAAAAATCGGTCATTATTTAGCGGGTCAAATGGATCCAGACTTTTGTGTGAAAAATGACAAAATTTGTGTTCTATGGTGTATGTATTTACTCATGAAGGACATTGACCCAAGAAGTTGACAGTATATCGAAGAGGAGTGGTTGGCCTTTAAACTAATACCAATTATATTGTCGTATCTACTCGGATGTGGGAGTTACACGTAAATATTTACCGATACTTACGTATTCAGATATTATTTAATAAACCATTACCACACTAGAAGGCGGAAATATAGCGTGGATCGCTTTGAAATGTTCCATGAGGTTCCAGTTATGGTCAAGGACAACTTTTATAATTTTCGGTGATGGTCAGATAATAATTTTGGAATGAAGTATATATAAGCCGAACATCACAACAGTAGTAATAGTCGGAAAATATGTCAGTGAAAGGGAAAGAGGGTGTAACTATCACGAAATATTGGCCAGGAATAAAATAAAAATCCGCAGAAAGTTAGGGTTCCATGGTAGTTGTGTAGGGTATCGTATGGTCGGTATTTTTTCAAAGTCATCCATAATGTTTATTTTTTGTAGTTTAATTTCAGACTATGATTACCCAATTAATTGTTCTTATTTTTTTTTTTTTTTGTTATAAAAATGTAAAATCATCTACAAATTATATTTAATTAAATCATCTAATTGCTGTACATCATCTTGGTTACTTGTTCTGCACCATGTTTAATTACAAAAACTACCAACAGCAACAACACCCCCGAGAAAAAAAAATACGTTACACTTATTAAAAATTCTGAATTTTTCTTAATTAGAAAATATTTCGAAAATTAACCCAACCAACTATGGCAACAAAACGGACAATAAACAACAACCAGACAATATGAAAACGAAACTGAAACCGAAACTTCGGAAATGCTTTTCTTTAAACAACCGGACAATAAGAGGCGACACGCGTTTTCCGCCTTATGCCTCAGCTTAAGAGTTATGCAGCCCATGTCGTATAAGTAGGGGTGTATTTTATGTAAATCATGATCACGACTCGTTGAAAAAAATGACCACTTTGCCGAGCAGCCCACAAATGGCCAAGGCACTTTACTCCCCTCCATGTTCGAGTTCAGGTTCAGTTTCTGGTCATAGTTTTGTTTTTCATAATGCCACGGAAAAATCATAAAGCGTAACGACGACGACGGCGATAAAGAGGAAAAAAAGAAATAAATTTTGTACTTTCAAATACCCACCACCCCTCCCTGACGCTTGGCAGGTCCGCCACCTTGTGCATCTGTGCTGAGTTTAGAAATGAAATGCAATAAAATATTATTATGTTTTTTTTTGTTCGGTTACGCCATTTACGCCGAAGTAACGTACAAATTTAAATAATTTAGCAGCCGCCGAGCAAAGTAGAAGGAAATTAGTTTTTTGTTTAATTCAGATACAAGAAATGTGGAAAAACAGAATGCCATTATAAGAAATTAGCATTACAAGGAAGGCTGAAGGTTTTTCTTCTTCGACCGGTGTCTGTAAATTGAAACCCACCACCAGCAACCACCCCACCCAAAGACCTCTTAAGCCTCTTAGGCAAAATGCAACAGCGTTGAAACCACAAGTGGGTTATGTTTACACCACCAACACCGCCACTTGCAATCATCACCCACCCGGGCAGGTGTTAGATAAACTGAAAGCAGGACAAAAATAGTCATGGCTATTAAGGAATTTCGGAATTAATTTATGTTCTTCGAAATTATCAGCCTTTAAGAAAGTGAAAAGTGTATGAATAGCTTAAAAAATAATGACCTTAAAAATGTTCATTTGCACCTTGACAATTTCAATTCTTTACTTGTCCTATTCATTCAGAAACTCAATTAAAATTTTGTATAAAAATAACCATAAAAATTAAAAAAAAAAACAGTAAAGCAAGCTCAAAGGCCGGACGCGGCCGACCTTATGATACCCTTCACCACTTTGGGTACATACAAGAGATGTACATATGTATAATATCCTTTTGATAGAATAGACATAGCATCTTTGGAGGAAAATCTGAAATTTATGAAAAATTGTATTGAAAACTTTATATGGGAGCCATATCTAAATCCTAACCGATTCCATCAAAACTTCACATACATCAATCCAGAGCTAATTCAGTGCGTTGTGCAAAATATTGTCTCAAACGGACAAATATTGGCAGTATTGTGCTTCATTTACATAAAATCGGACGAAACTATATATGGGAGTTATATCTAACTCTGAACCGACTTCAACAAAACTTGGCACGCATCAATCTGTACCTAATTCAGTAATCTGTGCAAAATTTTGGCTCAACCGGACCAATATTAGCAGTATGGTGCTGCATTTACATAAAATCGGACGAAACTATATATGGGAGCTTTATCTAAATCTGAGCCGATTTCACATCAATCTAGATCTTTTTCAGTACGCTGTGCCAAATTTCGTGTAAATCGAAGGATATAAAGGGATTTTGGTGCACCATTTACCTTATATCGGACGAAAATATATATGCGAGCTATATCTAAATCTTAACCGATTTTCTCGAACCTTAGCACACGTCATTCTAGACTTAATTCAGCACGCTATGCCAAATTTCGTGCAAATCGAAGGATATATAAGGACTTTGGTGCACAATTTACATAAAATCGGACAAAAATATATATGGGAGCTATAGTTAAATCTGAACCGATTATCACGAAACTTAACACACATTATTCTAGTTTTAATTCAGTACGCTATTCCAAATTTCGTGCAAATCGAAAGATATATAGGGACTATTTACCTTAAATCGGACGAAAATATATATGGGAGCTATATCTAAATCTGAACCAATTTTCCCGAAACTCACCACTCACCATTCTATGCTCAATTCAGGACGCTGTGCCCAATTTCGTGCAAATCGAAGGATATAAAGGGACTTTGGTACACCATTTACCTAAAATCGGATGAAAACATATATGGGAGCTATATCTAAATCTG
Organism: Musca vetustissima; assembly: GCF_032173495.1. Lineage (NCBI taxonomy): Eukaryota > Metazoa > Arthropoda > Insecta > Diptera > Muscidae > Musca > Musca vetustissima. The sequence continues at coordinate 5,753 of NW_026879058.1, forward strand.
AACCGATTTTTACGAAATTTAGCACTTATCATGCTAGACCCAATTTATTACGCTTTGCCAAATTTCGAAGAATATATAGGGATTTTGGTGCACTATTTACATTAAATCGGACGAAAATATGTATGGGAGCTTTATCTAAATCTGACCCGATTTTCTCAAAATTCAACACACTTCTTTCTACACTTAATTCAGTACGATATGCCAAATTTCGTACAAACCGAAAGATATTAAGGGACTTTGGTACACCATTTACCTTAAATCGGATGAAAATATATATGGGAGCTATATCTGAACCGATTTTCATGAAACTTAACACAGATCATTCTAGACCTAATTCATTACGCTGTGCCAAATTTCGAGTAAATCGAAGGATATAAAGGGATTTTGGTGCACCATTTTTTCAGTACGATATAACAACTTTCGTAAAAATCGAAGGATATATAAGAACTTTGGGGCACCATTTACTTTAAATCGGACGAAAATATATATGGGAGCTATATCTAAATCTGATCCGATTTTCACAAAACTTAGCACACGTCATTCTAGACCTAATTCATTACGCTGTGCCAAATTTCGTGCAAATCGAAAGATATATAGGGACTTTGGGGCACCATTTACATTAAATCGGACGAAAATATATATGGGAGCTATATCTAAATCTAAACCGATTTTCACAAAATTCAACACACGTCTTTCTACACTTAATTCAGTACGCTATGTCAAATTTCGAGCAAATCGAAGGATATAAAGGGATTTTGATGCACCATTTACCTTAAATCGGACGAAAATATATATGGGAGCTATATCTAAATCTGAACCGTTTTTTCCCAATTTCTATAGGGTTCGTCCTTGAGCCAAATAAGTGACCTAAGCCAAATTTCATCCAATTCGGATCATAATTGCGACCTGTACTTTGTTTACAATTTAACATGGACAGACAGACGAACGGACGGACGGACATCCATAAATCGACTTAGAAAGTGATTCTATGCATATTATCAAGGGTATGCATATTCTGAAGGGTATAAAAAATCCACGCTTTGGCTAGACCTCCAAAAAATATTTTTAAACCAGTGAGCGGAGTAGTATAGTCGGACGGGATAGACCATATGATACCCTACACAACTTCCACGGAAATCTAACATTGTGTGCCTCCATATTTTGAGTTTGCGCAATATTTCGCGATATTTTCACCCTCAACAAATATTACTAATATTCAGTACAGCCCTTCTAATTACTTGTCCAGATTCCCTTCACCGTGGGTTGTATTGTGATGTTCGGCTTACAATTGTGGCATATAGATCGACTCGAAAAAAACACAAAAAATTAAGTTTTCGGTCGAATTCTACCCAATATTATTTTCTGATCATCACCGAAAATTAAAGGTGTTGTCCTTGACTATACCTGGATCCTCGTGAAAAATTTTTAAGCGATTCGCGCTATATTTTCGCCCTCCAATGTTATTAAGGGGTACTAAATAATATCTGAATACGTAAGTACCTGTAAATATTTAAGTGTAACTATCACATCCGAGTAAATACTCCTCTTGGCGGTCTCTGAAACGATCAGACAAAAATAAAGTTGTTGGTCAATTTCCATCCCCTAAATATTAACCGATCTTTACCAAAAACAATAGGGGTCTTCATTGGCCAGAACCCATCCTACATGCAAAATTTCGTGAAGATTGGTCCACAACTGTGATCTGTATCGTGTTTACAAATTATAATGGATAGACGGACGGACGGACGGACACACATGTCTAGATCGACTCAGCGAGTGGAGATATGGCGATCGGTCTAGGACCAATATTTCGTGGCCTTACAACATAGTTGTGTAGGTTATAAAAATCCTCGTCTTCGAATAGAGCTATAGAATAGAGAGAGTATTCGAATAAATCTTGAAGAATATTTTTTTAAAATACATGCCTTGTGTTGATGCTTCAAAAAAAATATTTTTAAGAATCCACGACTTGTTCAGATGCTTGAAAAATAGAATTGCCTTAGCTTGAAAAAAATATTTTTAAAAAATCCAAGCCTTAAATTAGTCCTTAACAATTTTTTTTCAACTCCTTTAAAATATCCTTTTAAAAAATTATGATTTATGTTTCCACTCAAGTCCTTAACTCCGGCAATAAATATGAAATATGAGTATAGTTGTCCATTATTCTGTCCTCCTTTACCACTAAGAACAAACAAAGAAACATAAATCTATCAACACGAGAGTCCTTCTTTTTTGCTGTTGTTGTTGTTGTTTATGGAAACTATTTTGTTAACACTAATAACTACAATAATAAAAAAACAACTGAAAATATCCCATAAATATTCATGTAAAAAAACATGTCCTTTTTATTGGAATCCTGGAAAATCAATACCGAACTTTTGTTAACTGATCGAAAATTTATGGCAAAAACGTTTAGTGACAATTTATTGTAATTTACGTAAATTAGACAAAAAACGAAAAAACAACTAAAGGACTTTTTGAACTTTTTTATGACATCCTCTATTTTTTATAAAAAAATGTGTGAGTTTGTGTGTGTGTGTAAAAGTCATAAATATTTGAGAACAAAAAAAACAACAAATAATGTGCAAAAAAGTCGATCATAAATTGCCTTCGAAAATCAATAATTTTTTTTTTTTTCAAACAATTTTCTATGTGATTATAACTCCTCTGTCGTCCTCTGTGACCCCCCACCACCCTTGCATCCAGTAAAGAGTGGCAATTAAAATTGTTGGACAACAAAAGACAAGAAAAGGAAATTCTATTTAAGAAATTTTTGTGCAGCAAATTCTAAGGGTCGTTGATTCTTTGTTTTTTTTTTTTTTTTTTGAAATCGTCACGAAAAAACTGAGATGTGCACGCATGCGTGCATAAGTGCCACTCAAATTTACAACAACAACAACGTTGTTGTTGTCTGATTTTTTGTGTCAAAAAATTAAATCTTAAATTACATTAAAAAATCTCTCCCAAAAAAAGAACACAATTTATGTAAATCGTGTTTTTTATGGACTTGTGAATTTTTGTTGTAACGTTCGTTACAAGCAGCCCTTATTTCAGAGAGTGTGTGTGTATGTCTGCCGCATTCAAGAACGAGGTCATCAAATTTGTTGTAAATGCCTTACATTTAGTTTTTGGTGACGAGATGCAGATGCGATCTCTGATGTGATCTTGTGCCTCAAAAAATCACAGCAAGATCTACAACAGCCAGCATTGTTGCGGGGCAGACCTCATCAGCGTCAGAGAGGTTGGCATATTTTCTGTTCGTTCATTTCGTTTGGTTATCGATATCACAATCAGCAAGTGGTAACAAAAATAATAACTACACAGCACCACCACCATCAACTAAGTACTCGAAGGTTAAGGAGGATGACAGTGGTTTCGAAATTATTAAAGGAATTAAGATTGACAGGCGTATTTGCATACAAGAAGAAGATGTTGTGGGGTTAGGGGGAAGGGAATTCATTTAAAAAAAATATTTTGTTAAAATATTATTCATATTTGTGGATTTAAAAAAATAGTTTTAAGGCAAAACTATATGGATTTTTAAAAATATTTTTCTTCAAGTAGCCTCCTTAGACGTGGATTTTTAAGGTCTAACAAAGGCGTGGATTTTTATACCCCGTACCAGACTGTGGTACAGGGTATTATGTCTTTGGGCATATGTTTGTAACAGGCAAAAGCAAACGAGATAGACCCATGGTTCCTTTTGAGAATATGCATAGAATCACTTTCTGATTCGATTTATGCATGTCCGTCCGTCCGTATGTATTTTTGTGAACAACGTACAGATCGCATTTATGATCCGATTTGGATGAAATTTGGCATAGGTCACTTATTTGGCCCAAGGACGTACCCTATTGAAATTGGGAAAAATCGGTTCAGATTTAGATATAGCTCCCATATATAGTTTCGTCCGATTTAAGGTAAATAGTGCAACAAAGTCCCTATATATCCTTCGTTTTGCACGAAATTTGGCATAGCGTACTGAATTAAGAGTAGAATGACGTGTGTTAAATTTCGTGAAAATCGGTTCCGATTTGTATGTAGCTCCCATATATATGTTCGTCCGATTTTATGTAAATGGTGCACCAAAGTCCCTTTATATCCTTCGATTTGTACGAAATTTGGCATATCGTACTGAATTAAATCTAGAAATATGTGTGTTAAATTTCGTAAAAATCGGTTCAGATTTAGATATAGCTCCCATATATATATTTACGTCCGATTTTATAATTTACGATCCGATATCCTTCGATTTGCACGAAATTTGGCATGATGTACTCAATTGAGCATAGTGTGATGTGTGCCAAGTTTCGTGGAAATCGGTTCAGATTTAGATATAGCTCCCATATATATTTTCGTCCGATTTTATGTAAATGGTGCACCAAAGTCCCTATATATACTTCGATTTGCACGAAATTTGGCATAGCGTACTGAATTAAGTCTAGAGAGATGTGTGTTAAATTTCGTGGAAATCGGTTCAGATTTAGATATAGCTCCCATATATAGTTTCGTCCGATTTTATGTAAATGGTGCACCATATTGCCAATATTGGTCAGATTGAGACAATATTTTGCACAAAGTACTGAATTAGGTTCAGATTGATATGTGCCAAGTTTTGTTGAAATCGGTTAAGATTTAGATATAGCTCCCATATATAGTTCCACCCGATTTTAGGTGAATGGTGCACACGAACTGAAAAAAGTTGCCCAATTGGGACAACATTTTGCACAGCGTACGAAATGTAGTCCAGTTTGACATCTGTGAATTTTTGTTGAAATCGTTTCAGATTTAGATATAGCTCTTATATATAGCTCCGTCCGATTTTAGATAAATGGTGCACCAAATTCCCAATATTGGACCGATTTAAACCAAATTTGGAACAGCGTACTGAATTCAGTCTAGTTTAACATCAATGAAGTTTTTTCTTGACATGGATCTAAATTTAGATAAAGCTCACATATATACTTTCGTCCGATTTTAGTTAAATGATGCACCAAACTCCCAATATTTGTTCGATTGAGACAAAATTTTACAAAGCATGCTGAATTATGTTTAGTTAGATATGTGTTAAGTTTTGTTGAAATTGGTCCAAAAATTTACATATATCTCCCATACAAAATTTTGCCAGATTTCATACAAATCTTACACCAAAAATTCAAGTCTGCCCGATTGGCATGCAATTTTTTATAGATTTCAGAATGCCATGTGTATGTTTTTTTTTTTTTTTTTTTTTTGGTTCAAATATCTATGTAGATCACATCTGTTTTTTACCCGATTCCATGTCAATGGTCAGCACCAGGGCGTGGTTAAAAAAAATAGGTCTAACCAAGGCGTGGATTTATTAAAAATATTTTTTGAAGGTCAAACCAATTTAAAAAATATTTTTAATTAAAAAAAAATATTTTCAAATAATTATATTTTTTTTTAAATTATTATTTAAATTTTTTCATAACCGGTTTTTTGGAAAAAAAAATAAAACCGGGTTTTAACATAAGTGAACCGGTTTTTTTGGGTTTACGCCTTAGATCAAACCAAATTCGTATATTTATAAAATTAATGATTTTTTAAAATTTTTTTATTTTAATTATTCTAATTTTTTTTTTTTTAAATTTGTACCACTGTGCCTCCTGTTTCTTTACAAAAGGACACAATTTAACCACACTGTGGAATAGATCGTCAACACGCACATTTCCGACCTATATTTAAAATACAGAAACACAACAACAACAAAAACGATACAATGTGACAAAACACCACCTTAAAAAGGGAGAGACAGCCTTTAGGGATAGATGGCAGGACGGACTTCAAATGGAAGTCCTGGTGGTGATGTTTTGTGATCCCTTTGCCAGGCACACCCTCAGAATTTCGTATTACAAAATATTAAGTGTGTTCTTATTGTTTTTGTTGTTGTTGTTCGACGTTTTCATTTTTTTAAAGGAGTTTTTCGTAGCAAAAAGAGATCCTTTTTTTAGAAGAAAAAAAAAAGGACACACAATAACTCAGTGAAAAGAAAACAAATTTTATGGCTTTCTTAGTTAATTTACTACTTGTGTGCATTGTTTTTTGTTGGTTACTTGACAATTATTTACACGGTAGTAGAGATTCCTTTCTTGTTGTTGTTGTTGTTCGAATCCTTGTTGAAGGGGTATTTGTTTCTACCGGAAAGGATGCCAGCATAGTTTGTGGATTTCTTTCGTTTTTTTTTTCTGAGGTGTTTTGTAAACGTGATGTTTTCATACCAAATAAAAAATGCAACAACAACAAGAACAAAAATGTTGCATTTTTTTGTTGTTGTCTTTTTTGTCTAAATATTTCATCAGGCGAGCGAGCATGCACATAATCCTTGTAACCCAGAAGAGGAGTAAACAAACAATCAACCTCCTTAAGGATTTTTGGATATTTAGTTCAAGTGGCTGTCTTTTGTTTGTTGTTGTTGTTGCTGCTGGTTTTAAAAGGATCTATTTTTGGCTTGGCCACATTAAACGTGTTGAAATAATTATGAGGAGTGGAGAGGGGTACTTGTCTATTGCCAGGATAGGGGGTTTGGCTGCATTTATCTGCCCGGGAACGTGCGGGTATTAGTTCCAAGAATATGTCCTTGTTGTCATCGTTCCTAATTAGTTGCAATTCAATTTTCGAACTAACAAAAAAGGATTAAATGCGGGATGCCATTACATGGAAGCTAGCTAGCTACCGGTGGCAATGAAGGATATTTTTGCCACCAAATAACAAAAAATAAATTAAAGGAAGCTACTAATTGACATATCATTGAAGTGAAAGGATATGAGGGTATTTCAAATTTTTTCAGGATTTTATTTTCAATTTGAAGAAGCCAAGAAAGAAAATGTCACAATTCCACCCAGGTGGCCATACCACCTAGGTGGCCCAGCTACTACTCAATCCCTTGATGTCCTGTCTTGTCCTGTCATCTTGATACTCATCACGTTCATTTCAAATTGAACTTCCTTCCTGTGAGGTTTACACATCAAAATTGACTGGACATCAACCGGACAGGACACTTCAATGTCTAGTTGACAAAAAAAAAAAAAAAACAAATTTGAAATATAAATCCTTTGAGGAAAAGGTCATACCATGACATAAGATTGACTTTTCCGGTTTGATGGATAGATAGCTGGGTGGCAGGGAGACTTTGAATTAAAATATTCCTGTCTGGGATTTAAATTTTTTTTTTGGATTAAAAAAATAAACTAAAATTTTTAAAATCTCTTAAAGTCACTGAACTGTATTCGATTTTTTTTGTTCCGAAAATTTCAAATTAAAATTCCAAACAAAGAAAATAATTTTGCTCTTTGTTTATTTTAAAGCTAAATTAAAGCATCCACATACATACAGACTCACAAATGCATAAACAAATGCCAATTGAGTTCAAGTAAACAAAAACAATTTTTGAAAATAAATTTCGAATTTCAACGGCAATTACAAAATGTAAACTTTTATGGATGATTTTAATTTAACCGAAACCCCCGAACATTTATTACAACCAAACAAAGAAGCGGCTGAATGTTGTTGTACAAAAATAAAAACAACATTTTTTGTGTATAATTTGGAGCAAACAAAGAAATTAAATCATTAAGATTTTGAACATTAAAATACGAGATTTTTTCTTCATGAAAAAAAAAATATTTAAAAAATGGCTGAATTTTTTTAAATTAAGGCCTATACCAAGGCGTTGATTTTTAATTTTTATTTTTATACCCTTCACCACACTGTGGTACAGGGTATTATGTCTTTGTGCATATGTTTGTAACAGCAAAAAGGAATCGAGATAGACCCATAGTTCCTTTTGAGAATATGTATAGAATCACTTTCTGAGTCGATTTACGCATGTCCGTTTGTCCGTCCGTCCGTCCATGTATTTTTGTGAACAAAGTGCAGGTCGCATTTATGATCCGATTTGGATGAAATTTGGCACAGTTCACTTATTTGGCCCAAAGACGAACCCTATTGAAATTGGGAAAAATCGGTTCAGATTTAGATATAGCTCCCATATATATTTTCGTCCGATTTAAGGTAAATGGTACACCAAAGTCCCTATATATCGTTTCATTTGCACGAAATTTGGCATAAAGTACTGAATTGAGCCTAGAGTGATGTCTGCCAAGTTTCATGAAAATCGGTCCAGATTTAGATATAGCTCCCATATATAGTTTCGTCCGATTTTATATAAATGCTGCACCAAAGTCCCTATATATCCTTCGATTTGCACGAAACTTGGCATAACGTACTGACTTAAGTCTAGAATAATGTGTGCAAAGTTTCGTGAAAATCGGTTTAGATTTAGATATAGCTCCCATATACATGTTCGTCCGATTTAAGGTAAATGGTGTACCAAATTCCTATATATCTTTCGATTTGCACGAAATTTGGCATAACGTACTGAATTAAGTCTAGAATGATGTGTGCAAAGTTTCGTGAAAATCGATTCAGATTTAGATATAGTCCCATATATATTTTCATCCGATTTTAGGTAATTGGTGCACCAAAGTCCCTATATATCTTTTGATTTGCACGAAATTTGGCACAACATAATGAATTAGGTGTAGAATGATGTGCGTTATGATTCCTGAAAATCCGTTCAGATTTATGCATAGCTCCCATATATATTTTCGTCAGATTTTATGTAAATGGTACACGAAAGTCCCTATAAATCCTTCGATTTGCACAAAATTTCGCACAGCGAACTGAATTAAGTCTAGAACGATGTGTGGTAAGTTTAGGAAAAATCGGTGCAGATTTAGATATAGCTCGCATATATAGTTTCTTCCGATTTTATGTAAATGATGCACCAAACTGCCAATATTTGCCCGATTGGGACAAAATTGTGCACAGCGCACTGAATCAGGTCCATGCTTATGTGATTTGTTAAAATCGGTTCAGATTTAGATATAGCTCCCATATATAGTTTCGTCCGATTTCATGTGAGTGATGTACGAAACTCCCAATATTTGTCCGATTGGCACAAAATTTTGCACAGAGCTCTGAATTAGGTCCAGACTGATGTCTACGAAGTTTTGTTGAAATCGGTTCAGATTTAGATATAGCTCCCACATATATAGTTTCGTCCGATTTTATGTGAATGATGCACCAAACTCCCAATATATGTCCGATTAAGACAAAATTTTGCACATAGTACGGAAATAGGTGCAAACTGATGTCTGCGAAGTTTGTTAAAATCGGTTCAGATTTAGACATAGCTGTCATATATAGTTTCGTCCGATTTTTGGTGAATGACACACCAAACTCCCAATATTTGTCCGATTAGGACAAAATTTTGCACAGAGTATTACATTAGATCCAGACTGATGTCTGAGATGTTTTTTTTTTTTATCGGTTCAGATTTAGACATAGCTGCCATATATAGTTTCGTCCGATTTTTTCCTGATTGAGTAAAATTTTGCATAGCGAATGCTATTGAGAAAAAACAATGATGCGTGATTAGGTTTGTTGAAATCGGTTCAGATTTTGATATAGGTCTTATGTATATTTTCGTTCAATGTTATGTAAATGATGATTACAAAAAAACAAATAGGTCCATGTGTTTATATATAGCTCCCATACATAATTTGACTCGATTTCATATAAATGGTACACCAAAGAATCCAAGTCTGTCCGTTCGACATGCAATTTTTCATTGATTTCAGAATGGTATGTGTGTGGGGTTTTTCAATTGGTTCAAATATTTATCGAGGTAGCACATTTAATTTCGCCCGATTTCATCTCAATGGTCCTCCACAGTATATTGAAGATATTAATATGTCTTGCATGTACCCAAAGTGGTGAAGGGTATCATAAAGTCGGCTCCGTCGGACTTTTGACCTTTCCCTACTGGTTTGTAATACTCGCCTTGTTTTGATACTTAAAATATTTCCACTTAAGATAAAGGATTTGAAGGACTATTTGTTTTAATATTTCTGCTCATTTTTTTAATTCTCTTTTTTTTTTAATATTTATTTTCTTCAAATCTCCTTCACAGCTTTCATCCCAAATTAAAATTAATTACAATTGATAATTTATGTAAATTAATTCTCAGATTTTATTCCAACGATTCTAATCTCTTAAAGAAAAGAGTGACCCTGACCTTGCTTTAACAAAACAAAACAAGCCCGAAGTTAAAAAGAAAATAAGAATAACTAAAAACCCGTTTGAAGAAAAAAAAAACACAAAAACAAGAATCTTTTGCAATAAGAATCGATTTTTAATCGAACCCCGATTACCAATTTTTGAGAATCAGAATCCAAGAAGAATCTATTGATCCCCCGCAGACAAACAAACAACTAAAACGAAGGAAAAACGAAGACGACGACGACTAGGACGACGATGTCTTCCAAACAAATATATAAACAAAACAAAAAACTCAACAAAAATAAGAATTTTCATAATCAAAATAAAATGAAAACCCACTGAAAAACGAACGAGCAGGTAAAGAGGGAAAAACTAGACAAACGAACGAAAACAGACAACGAACGAACATCCCAAGTGATAAAATAGTCTTTCTCTACTCTCTTCACTCACAGAGGATGATAAGAGCCAGGCAACAACAAACACAATTTATTGGACGACGGGATGGATGATCGCACAAAACGAACGTACGAACCAAACCAACCATCCAACCGAATGTCAAACGGAGAAACAGAAGAAGGAACAACAAAAAAAGTACAGCAAACAGGGTCAAAACAAAAAATCGACGATGAAACTGAAAAACACTAAGGGAGGAGAGAGAGACAACAACAGCCCAAATGTCAGAATTTGTACGTTCGTATGTGTGTGTATGTGTGCGTTGTGTGAGCTACGCATTGACGCAAGAGGCAAGAAAAACAACAGAGGAAAAACTAGATGAAAAACAACACAACATAAATAAGAACAAATTTATTTTTAAAATAAAAATAGTACGAAATATGTTCTATTCTAAATTGTTGTTATTTTTTTCTATACGTTGAAAAATGCTGCCGACGACAACGTCAGTAATTTGGCAGAGAAATGGCATGGAAGCTTTTTCAATTGACACAGTGGGGTAAATGCAGAAAGTTGAGACGGAAAATTTAAAATTAAAAAATGAATAAATATTTAATTATTTTCTTACAGAAATATTTATTTTTAGTATTTAAAATGATTATTTAATCAATATAAATTTTTCCAATTGGAAAAATACGAATTCTTTGTAAAGTATATATAACAATTAAGGAGTATTTCTGCAAAGGACAATTCCAATTGGAAAAGGACATTGGTGATTGCAACTTTTTTTAGCCATATTCATACTGTTTTCAGCTGAAATTTCAAGAAATAATATTATTCTATGAATATATATGTATATAAAAAATATTAAAATAAGTTTTTCAAATTCTTTGTCAGCAACCAATTAAATTTGTAAAGGAATTTTATTCGAATGAAATTGGGGTCCGTAATTTAATATTTTTAAAATTATAGAGTTATAAAAAACCCAGTGACCGGAGCAGTATAGTCGAACGGGGCATACCACGGAACTCTAACTTTCTGCGTATTTTCGTTTCGATCCTGGGGCAATATTTCGTGATAGTTACACCCTCTTGCCCGGTTAGAGGTCAACAGCACCTCTTCCTTACACTGACATCTTTTCCGAATATTACTAATATTCAGTAAAATCGTTCTAATTACTTGTCCATAATCCCTTCACCGTGGGTTGTGTTGTGATGTTCGGCTTATAATTGTAGCCTATAGACTCAAAAACAAAAACAAAAACATTTCGAAGCGAAAAACGTGTTATTTTCGCCCTACAGTGTGGTAATGGTTTACTAAATAATATCTGAATACGTAAGCACCTATAAATATTTATGTGTAATATAATTGGTATCAATTTGAAGGTCAAACACTCCTCTAGGATATGCAGTAGATATCGGATATAAGAAACTCAAAAAAGCCGGAGATTTCTTTCTTATATGCGTTTTTTTTCTTATATGGAATTATCGGATATAAGAAAGTATAAGCTCGGTGTTTTTGATAATCTTTCTAATATATCCTTCAGGAGTAAATATATACACCATACAAATTACAAATTTTGTTATTTTTCACACAAAAGTCAGGGTCCATTTGACCCGCTAAATATTGACCGATCTTTATCAAACCAGGCATGCTTATTCTTTAGCCCAATCTCCTTATCCTTGTAAAAATTTGTGATGAAGAACCGACAAAAATTAAGTATTTGGTCCATTTCATTTCCTAAATATTAATCGATCTTTACCAAAAATGTTTCACACCAAAGTCAGGGTCCATTTGACTCGCTAAATATTGACCGATCTTTATCAAACCAGGCATGCTTATTCCACAGCCAATCTCCTTATCCTTGTAAACATTTGCGATGTTTGGGTCATAATTACGGCCCCTGGAGCGACCAGAAAAGCCGACAAAAATTATGTATTTGGTGCATTTCATCTCCTAAATATTAATCGATCTTTACCAACAACAATAGGGGTCTTCTTTGGTCAGAACCCATCCTACATGTAAAATTTCGTGAAGATTGGTTCATAACTGTGGCCTGTATCGTGTTTACAAATTATAATGGACAGACGGACATGTCTAGATCGACTCAGCTAGTCGAGAGATAAGACGATCGGTATACTTAAATGTGGATCTAGGACCAATATTTCTTTAAAACACTTTCATTATGTGTTTGCAGGAAATGTTTTAGTGACCAGTATTAGGCAGACATCTTTTAAGGACTATAATTTTTTCAATAATTGTTTCCCTGATGTCGTAAAATCCTCAAATAAATCTTGAATGTATTTTTTTGCTGGATTCAAAAAAGAAGCTCGATATTTGGGCGCCACACCAATTAAACACACATTTCTAGATCGACTCAGTTAGTCGAGATAAGACTATCGGTATACTTAAAGGTGGGTCTAGTACCAATATTTCTTTAAAAGACTTTCATTGTGTGTTTGAAGGAAATGTTATAGTGACCAGTATTAGGTAGACTATTTTTCAATAATTGTTTCCCTGATGTCGAACAATTCTCAAATAAATCGTAAAATGTATTTTTTGACCAGAAACGGCCAAAATTGGCCATCAGGAGAGGTGTTGTGTTTCACCAGGACAACGCTAGGCCATACACATATACAGTGACTCGGCAGAAACTTCGGGAGCTTGGTTGGGAAGTTTTAATGCATCCGCCATAAAGTCCGGACTTGGCACCAAGCAATTATCATCTTTTTCTTGCATTGCAGAATTTTTTAAATGTTTATTTTACGTGTATAATAATCTTGTCCTGTAAATTTCGTATTATGTAAATAAATATTTTTTGTATGAAAAAAATATTTGTTTCTGTTGTTTCAAATTATGTATCCAATATTTTAAATAAATTGTAAACTTGTGTGGACATAACTTAAAACTTTCATAATATTGAAAGTAAAGTTTGGACAAAATTAACTAAATAAATATTTTATTATAAATCGACATTTGTGCGTAAATTATACCTTGATAATAGTCTTCTGTTACGAATTTCTTTTTCCCAAGTCTATAATTTGAAGATTTTCTTTAAGTCAAAAAATTGGCAGACGATTACATTTTTATACCCTCAGAATAGTCAGAATTTTATAAATTTATTAATTTACCAGAATAGTTCAATTGGGGACTATTTTGTTAACAAAAAGCTCGCAGTCGATTATATTTTTACTTAGTTTTTAATATATGTCAACTCTTCTTCTACCAGAAGCTGAAATGCCGCTTTTCGAAATTTGCTTATTTAAAATGATCATATTGGAGGACTGATTATCCGAAAAAGAAAGACTTTTAATAAAAACCCCGGCTTTCGGAATACATATTTTTGCAAATACCTTTAGTTCAGCATGCATATTTCAGTTAATGGGTGTTTAATTTATAACCTTGGAGCTTATAAACCAAGTATCTAAATTTTTATACCAAAAAACTTCTTAGGACTGAAAAGAATTTGTCTTGAAAATCTCTATTTTTTCTACTACGAAAAATTTTCAATAGATATTTTTGAAAATATCGTCAGTTCTGGCGGCATATTTCAGTTAATGTAGTCCAATTTTATACTCCTTGAAGCTTATAAGTCAATTTTCTAAATTTGTATGCCAAAAATAATAACTCTTTAATTAACTCATAGTGGAAAAATCCCAATAAAAATCTAAATTTTCTACAACAAACATTTTCCAAATAAATATTTTTGCAAATATCTTCAGTTTGGAATTTAAAAAGAAAATTTCAAATAATATCAGCTCTCCTTGCATTTGACCCTATTGATTGCCACCTTTTTCCCCCAAGAATACGAAACAATCGTCGTTTACTTTTATTTACATTTTATAGCTAATTATTTTAATCATTAACCACTATTAACTTCATTAATATGCCAATTTTCTGATCCAAAAAATCAAAAAATCATTTCAAATTTTTTAACTGAAGTTCTGCTGTAGTTGACCTTTAACAAAATCATTTAAAACACTTTTCGGTGACCTTCCCCACTGTAATTTATTCTTAAGGCTTAGTATAGAAGCAGAGACGTTGCTGCATTGCTGGCTGCAGCGACAACGATTTGGTCATATGCTGTGTTAATAATATTACTGTTCGTTTTGTTTACGAAATGAAACCCATTGTGTGGGGAGAGATATAGCACGAGAGAGCCAGAGTGAGAGAGAGAACATAAAACTCCACCATGAAAACAGACACTCTCCCATTGTGCCTTCACTGGCTGAGTTTGTTGTTTGTGCATTTAGTTGGGGGTTTATTTTTGTTGTTGTTTGTTTGGCTCTGGCTCTCTTGTGTGCATGCTCGTTTGCTTGCTCGCTGCATTGTTTACGTGACTGAACAATGGCCGAGTGTTGTTTTCATTAGGGGAGTACTGTGGCTGTGTGTTGTTTTGTTGTTGTTTACTGTGTGTTTTGTTGTTGTTTGTTGCTATGCTCTCATCCCAGTTTTGACTTCGTGCGATGGCAAGTAAGAATGCCGAGAGCCGTTGTTAAATCAGTTGAGAGACACTACTCGTCGAGTTAACAACAGTATTTGCTTGCGCTAAACGCTGAAAGTAATTCGACAATTTTATAAAAAAAAATACATTTTACAAAATAAACGTAATATTACAAAATATATATTTTGCAAATAAATTAAAAAAAGCGAATTTATATTTTTGGAAATATAAACAAAACAACAACCTTGGAAATCAACAACAAATTACCAGCCAGTAACATTTTTTACTTTGTGTGAAAAGAAACATTCAAAGAGTACCAGTGAGAGTGCAAAGCTATCCCATTGTGAGAGAGAACTAAAGCTTTTCAAAAAAGATAAAAATAAATAAATTTATTAAAAAAAATAATAAACAATTATTTTGGAAAGTGAAACATTAAAGAAAAAATAATTGAACAATTAAATAAAAACAGTTAAAAAAACTATTAACTTGCTTAGACACGATTTATTGTGCCACTTTGTCTGCTGTGAATGCACCATCACTGTCTGTCAAATTGGAGCATTGCTTGACTGTACGAACGTCGCAGCAAGGTGGAGTAGAAAGAAAAAGCTTTGCGTCACTTGTTGTGTTTATTTGCGTGAGTGTGTTAGTGTACGTTGGGGAAATTGTCAGTGATTTTGGCGCCAAAATTTGACAGTTCCACAATAGAAAAAAGAAAAGACGCAAAAACATTATAAAAAAACAACTCGCCTGTAGAAGAAGCCGTACAAAAATAAGTGCAACAAAAATAAAAAATTGTGGAAAACAATTTTTTTGGAAATTTTGAATTGAATTTGATATAAAAGTAAAACAAAACAGAACACAAAAATGTCTGCTGCCCGTGTATTGAATCCCATGATCTGCAAAATCTCCAGCAGTCCAGTGGCTATGCGTAGCAATGTGACATGTGGACGCCAGTTGAATCGCATTAAAAGGGATCTCTTTGGCCCTGCCAATCCCGTTGAAACCACAAAGTAAGTCCAAAAAATACAAAATTCCAGCTTTATATTTTTATTAATAATTTTTTCGTTTTTCCTCTAGAATCTTCAACGAGGAATTGGAAAAAAGCCAAGAAAGAGCATCCCGTAAATGGGGTTTCGACTTCCGCAATGGTTCACCCTTGTCCGCCAATTCACAATACATTTGGGAACGTGTCTCCACCCAAGAGAATCAAAATGCTCCTGAAATGTTCACCTTGACACGTGCCGCTCATGTCCGCCCAACCCCTGCACCCAAATCACAAATGGAAATGTTAATGGATGAGCGTGCCGAACGTGAAAATCAACTGAATTTGTCACAGTCTTCGATGACCACAGATACCGACTCCTGCGATGATAGCCAAGATGAATCCATGGTTGAATTCAAAGTCCCTGCTGGACCCAATAACGCGGAGACCAGTGTCTTTGTGCCACGCAAAACACATTTACGCAAGAGACAACCTAAAATTACAGGTAATTATGAAATTTATTTTAAATATTTGAGATTGTAGATTTATATACATTTTATATATTGTAGAATCAAATCAGCAAGATTTCAAGAATTCAGGGTTCAAAAATTCAGGGTATATGCCAACACTTCTTACTGACACTACATTTAATTGCAAAATATTCCCAAGCTTTTCTCTCTCATCAATCAAATTTTGAAAATTATTCACATGGAACTGTTATATTTAAAATGTCAAAAATTCCCACACCTTTTCCTCTGTGCCCAATCAGCCTTGAAATGCTGCACGCAATTTCCTCCAAACCAATTTCCTTTAATTAGCCAGCCAACCGACGAGAAAAATAGTAACGTATTGTAAAATAAAGTAATTTCGCCACTCCAAAAACAAGTGCCGTGTGGGAAATCGATACATTTCCCATAACAATAACGAACGATCAATACCGAACTCTAATTTCCACCCTCTATAAAACAACTCAATATCATACCGTTTTTGGGAGGGTTTTCAAGCCAAGCCCTAGTAACGGTCACGAACAAAAACAACAGAATTTTTTGGGGGAGTAAAACAAATAAAACTTGCATTGCTGCATGCATGTTGTAGGCGTTGCAAGGTATGCTTTTGTTTTGCGGTTACTGATTTAATAGCTTTCATTATTTCTATTTCCGTTTTATAAGGTTTGGCATATATTTGTCTGCCATGGCAGTAGATAATGATCCCTTTTATGGACTTCAATCATGATCTCAGAATACAAAAGGGGTTGATTTTATTCAATATCATTTATTTTATCCTTGACTGGAATAAACAAAAAAATCGTAAAGCAAATCACAAGTGATTTTTTCAAGCACAGCTGTGTTGAGTTTCAAATAAACCCCCATAAAATGTAAGGTAGCTACCTTGCCGACCTTCCCCTTTTTTTCCGTATCGCTGCACGCTTTATAAAAGGTTCGCGTGGTTTGCCAAAACAACCCCTCTCTAGGGTTTTACCCATTGTCCAGTTGTGATGTGCGTGATGAATGATTTTTCATATTGTGGTAATGATCTTGTTGGATTTGAAAATCTTTCATCCTGAAATTTGAACAGATGTTTAATGGGGTGGCTAGCTTTTCCTATGAAAATTTTTCGATTATAACAGATGTTTGGAAAAACAGCCCCCTTTATCAAATTATGGAAATTTGAAATAAAATAATGACAGCCCTGCAAAGATAGATCGTAGGGATAGAACACAAATAAAAGCAGCAATCGGGTAGCAGGATTCTATAATTAAAAATTGAAAATAATTTTGACATCTCAGGAAGATTGATACATTGGACCAAATTGTTTTTTGTGTGGAAAATAATTTTGAAATCTAAAATGACAAAATTTGTCCACATTGTTTGGCTCCACATTAAAATAGATTTAAATTTCCATACATAGAACAAAAATCTGTGAATTATTTTTGAATATGGAAAATAATTTCAAAATTAAAATTTTTGAATTCTCACATTTTCCCCTTCAAAAGTAAAACACAGAATTGTCTGTCTTTTCTTCTGCGTTTAAGAAATTAGAGATTGATTTTTTTGAGTCTCTTTGTCTTTGGCTCATTTAGTTTCGTCCTGTGCCGAACGCGTGCCACTTTCATGGGTATTTCTTACTGCACCTTTGTTTTAAAAATTTGCTAATACAACAACAACAAGGATAGCAGCTAAGGCATTAAGGGATGCAATAAAAGGATCACAGGACAAGGCAATGAACTTTACTAAGGGATGAACAAAACTAATCGCCTAGGTGGTTGGGTTGAGTTGGGGATGAAAACAAAACTAGGGTCTATTTTCCAATTAATCCTTGGAAAATTTCAAACAGCAGGAGGTAGACAAATTTTCCCTTTTCTTAATTTTAGCATACGATCAAATTACAAAAATTATTTTTCTCATTTAATGCATTTTTACTAATCTATTCTCTCTATTTATTTTATTTTTAGAATACATGAAGGAACGCAAACGTTTGGCCCAGACCCCCAAGAAAGTATCCCCCGCCAAGCGTATGCGCACCAGCTCCGGCTCCTCATCAGCGGTCAGTCATGCTGTCAATGCCAATAGCATAGCAGCGCATTTCTCGCTAAGAACACGCCAGCATTAAGGATCAATAAGAAAAAAATCTAACCCCCATTATCCTGCAGCAGCTCTTAGTTTTATAAGGAACACACAAATTGATTGCAATCATATTTCAACAACAACATCAACATCGTCATTTATTTTACTTCTTAACCAAGCAACAAAAATGGATTAATCCTGGACCAAAAATCAACATCAAGGAAAAAAGTTTTAGTTTTTTCCCCTGGAAAGTCACCCTTTGCTACTACACTAAACAAAAAACAAGAAATGCCATAAACTAAGTTCTATTATTTTTGTAGTTATATAATACATAATAATTGTAAGTTTCTTTTTAGGTTTATATATAAGTTACCTTTTAGGGTATTTATCCTTAAATATTTTAAGGTTATGATATGAACAAGTTAGAAATTAAGGTCCCCAAATCACCCCCCTACCAAAAACCCATTTGTGAATTCTTTTCCCTCTCCCCTTTAAAGGATTTGTTAATTATTTGCAAAATTAGACAAAAAAGTTGGCTATTGATCTCAACATTGTTAAAATATTCCAATCTTTTTTTCTTCTTTTTTTTGCAATCGAAGTAATTAACAGACCCTTTAAGAACACACCCACCCACACTTTCCTTAAGAAAAATTTCTTTAACAATTTTTATCTGTAACTGAAAACAATAACTCATTTTTTGGAATTTACAAATTTTATTTAAAAAAACTTCTAAATTCCCAGAAAATTTTCCTTTTGCATTTGAAATTGTTTTGGCAATTTTTCAAACCACCCCCAATCCAAATCCTTTTGAAGTACAAAACAAAACATTGTAAATTATCAAAATACCTTCTATACCCCTCCATACCCCCCTTTACTTTCCTCTCCTCCTTACCTTCTTTCCTTTCCTCCCTCCCCTTTAAATAATTCTTTAAAGAATTTTACAAAAAAAAAAAATTCCCCAAAATATCCCAAAACAACTTAAAATTTTTTCAAACAATGAAAAAAGAATTGAAGTTGCAAATCAATTCTTTATACGAAAACAAAACAATTTGTGAAATATTTAAAAAATTTTCCGTATATTTTTCAAAAAAAAAATTTTTTTTTTTGAATTTTTTTAGAAAAATTTAAATTTTTTAAAAATAATTTTTCAGAAAAATTAGAATTTTTTAAAATATTTTTTTCACAAAAATTTCAATTTTTTAAAATTAATTTTTTCGCAAAAATTTGAATTTTTTAAAATAATTTTTTCAAAATTTTGAATTTTTTCTAAAATAATTTGACATTATTTTCCCTCTTCTCAAACTTTAAATTATTATGAATTGTAAATCCCATTAATTTTAAATTTTCATGAATTATTTTTTTTTAAATTTTTTTATTGTTTGTAAAAAATTTTATATTTTTTGGAGATATTTTTGAAATTAATTATGTTTCCCCCCTACCCTATATTATTTATTTTTTGTAACATTTTTATTAAGAATTGTAAAACTATTATTTTTTCCAACATGGAAAAACTTGACTTAAATTTCTGAAATTTGAAATTTTTTTTTGGAAATTTAACAAAAAAGTTTTTCTAAACTACCATTCAAAAAAGGTCTTTGTTTCCTGGGTTTTTGTCAAGACCCGAAAACAAACATCTTTTTTTTCTTACCTTCAAAAACTTTACCCCATTCCCCTCTCCCATCCTCCACTCAACCTTGTAAATTGTATAATTTTATTTTTTAGTTTTTTTTTGTAGGCAGAGCCTTTTAATTTTTTTCCTTATTTATATTACTTTAATATTTTAGTAATAATTACAATACTTATAACATACATATATTTTTTATATATAAAAAACAAACTGAACTAATTATTTTGCGCAAAAAATATATACATCATCTAAAAAAAATACAACAACAA